>NC_091454.1:233897319-233899819 GCF_027789765.1 Dendropsophus ebraccatus
GTGTGTGTGTGTGTGTCCTTGGATCAGTGTGTGTGTCTCTATTAGGATCAGTGTGTGTGAGTCCTGGGATCAGTGTGTTTGTGTGTGTGTATGTGTGTCTCCTGGGATCTGTGTTTGTCTTGGGATCAGTTTGTGTGTGTTTGTGTCTCTCCTGGGATCAGTGTGTGTTTGTGTGTGTTTGTGTCTCTCCTGGGATCAGTGTGTGTTTTTCTCCTAGGATCATTGTGTGTGTGTGTGTGTGTGTGTGTGTGTCTCCAGGGATCAGTTTGTGTGTGTGTGTGTGTCTCCAGGCATCAGTGTGTGTGTGACTCCTGGGATCAGTGTGTGTGTGTGTGTGTGTGTGTGTGTGTGACTCCTGGGATCAGTGTGTGTGTGTCTCCAGGGATCAGTGTGTGTGTGTGGGTGTGTGTGTGTCTCTCTCTCCAGGCATCAGTGTGTGTGACTCCTGGGATCAGTGTGTGTGTGTGTGTTTCCTGGGATCTGTGTTTGTCCTGGGATCAGTGTGTGTTTGTGTCTCTCCAGGGATCAGTGTGTGTTTTTCTCCTAGGATCATTGTGTGTGTGTCTCCTGGGGTCTGTGTTTGTCCTGGGATCAGTTTGTGTGTGTTTGTGTCTCTCCTGGGATCAGTGTGTGTTTGTGTCTCTCCTGGGATTAGTGTGTGTTTGTGTGTGTTTGTGTCTCTCCTGGGATCAGTGTGTGTTTTTCTTCTAGGATCATTGTGTGTGTGTCTCTCTCCTAGGATCAGTGTGTGTGACTCCTGGGATCAGTGTATGTGTGTCTCCTGGGATCAGTGTGTGTGACTCTTGGGATCTGTGTATGTTTGTGTCTCTGCTGGGATCAGTGTGTGTTTTTCTCCTAGGATCATTGTGTGTGTGTGTCTCTCCTAGGATCAGTTTATGTGTGTCTCCTGGGATCAGTGTTTGTCCTGGGATCAGTTTGTGTGTGTTTGTGTCTCTCCTGGGATCAGTGTGTGTTCATCTCCTAGGATCATTGTGTGTGTGTGCCTCCAGGAATCTGTGTGTGTGTGTGTCTCATGGGATTAGTGTGTGTGTGTGTGTGTCTCCAGGCATCAGTGTGTGTGTGTGTGTGTGTGTGTCTCCAGGCATCAGTGTGTGTGACTCCTGGGATCAGTGTGTGTGTGTGTGTATGTGTGTTTCCTGGGATCTGTGTTTGTCCTGGGATCAGTGTGTGTGTGTTTGTGTCTCTCCTGGGATCAGTGTGTGTTTGTGTCTCTCCTGGGATCAGTGTGTGTGTGTGTCTCTCCTAGGATCAGTGTATGTGTGTCTCCTGGGATCTGTGTTTGTCCTGGGATCAGTTTGTGTGTGTTTGTGTCTCTCCTGGGATCACTGTGTGTTTTTCTCCTAGGATCATTGTGTGTGTGTGTGTCTCCAGGGATCAGTGTGTGTGTGTGTCTCATGGGATGTGTGTGTGTGTGTGTGTGACTCCTGGGATCAGTGTGTGTGTGTGTGTCCAGGCATCAGTGTGTGTGACTCCTGGGATCAGTGTGTGTGTGTGTGTATGTGTGTTTCCTGGGAACTGTGTTTGTCCTGGGATCAGTGTGTGTGTGTTTGTGTCTCTCCTGGGATCAGTGTGTGTTTGTGTCTCTCCTGGGATCAGTGTGTGTTTTTCTCCTAGGATCATTGTGTGTGTGTCTCCTGGGATCTGTGTTTGTCCTGGGATCAGTGTGTGTGTGTTTGTGTCTCTCCTGGGATCAGTGTGTGTTTGTGTCTCTCCTGGGATCAGTGTGTGTTTTTCTCCTAGGATCATTGTGTGTGTGTGTCTCTCCTAGGATCAGTGTATGTGTGTCTCCTGGGATCTGTGTTTGTCCTGGGATCAGTTTGTGTGTGTTTGTGTCTCTCCTGGGATCAGTGTGTGTTTGTGTCTCTCCTGGGATCAGTGTGTGTTTTTCTCCTAGGATCATTGTGTGTGTGTGTGTGTGTGTGTGTCTCTCTCCTAGGATCAGTGTGTGTGACTCCTGGGATCAGTGTATGTGTGTCTCCTGGGATCTGTGTGTGTGTGTGTGTGTGTGTCTCCAGGGATCATTGTGTGTGTGTGTGTGTGTGTGTGTCTCCTTGGATCTGTGTGTGTGTGTCTCATGGGATGTGTGTGTGTGTGTGTGACTCCTGGGATCAGTGTGTGTGTGTGTGTCCAGGCATCAGTGTGTGTGACTCCTGGGATCAGTGTGTGTGTGTGTGTATGTGTGTTTCCTGGGAACTGTGTTTGTCCTGGGATCAGTGTGTGTGTGTTTGTGTCTCTCCTGGGATCAGTGTGTGTTTTTCTCCTAGGATCATTGTGTGTGTGTGTCTCTCCTAGGATCAGTGTGTGTGACTCCTGGGATCAGTGTATTTGTCTCTCCTGGGATCAGTGTATGTTTTTCTCCTAGGAACATTATGTGTGTTGTCTCCAGGGATCAGTGTGTGTGTGTGTGTGTGTGTGTGTGTGTGTGTGTCTCATGGGATTAGTGTGTGTGTGTGTGTGTGTGACTCCTGGGATCAGTGTG